>NW_022196680.1:0-19536 GCF_008641045.1 Pistacia vera | reverse complement strand
GATCCTTTGTCCACCTCTACTTTTTTGCTAGAGTAGAGCCCAAATCTATACTATTAGTGTGCTCTTGTTTTAGAGAGTGTTAAATTACTGGAATCTTATATTACTTTGAAGATTATTGTGATTATTTAGGAAAATGTATTTGGTTAGTTGAAATAAATGGGTAGTTATGTTATATTAATATGTTTGGTTAGGAGGAATAAATTGGTGGGTATGTTATTTAAATTACTAAATTGTCCTTTTTTAAAATATTAATATAATATTATTTTTATTATTAATTTTTGAATAATTTCTTTTTAACTCCCAACATTTCAGATTTAGCTAAAACACCCCTACTTATATAAAACTTTAATTTATAACAAAATCACCCGCACCACTTTATTGTCGCTTGCTGTCACAGCAAACCACTGTTGGAAGTCGTCGGAAGTTGCCTGGAGTTGTCGTGAGTAGCCCATCGTGACTGGGAGGCTCCAATATGGTTGTTTCTGGCCATATTGATGGCCGCAAACACCCTAATCAGAGTAGATTTGGCTGGGAATGGCCAGATCTATTCTGGCCATTTCTGGCTAGATCGATGGATCATCGATCTGGCGGTGGTAGCAAGCGGCGGCAAGTGGGTGGGGATGGTGGCTTGGGTGGGGTACAATTTGTTTTGAATTTAATGGTAATTTTGTCTAAAAAGTTAATTAATTGGGGTTAGATAGTAAAAGGTGGATTAATGTAAATTAATTTAAAAATAAGGGTATTATTGTTCAAAATTTGTATTAATAAGGGTTAGAATCGTAACAAAATTAAGATTACCCTAGTAATCTTACAATACATAAGAAAATAGAGGTTATCAGATTACCTCAAACATTACCAATAGTAACTATTATTGGTATTGAAAGATTTATTGAAATTTTATATTACTTGACAACCAAACGTGGTAATCAAGTAATATAAGATGACATAATCCTAATAATCTGATATATCCCCCAACCAAATGCCCCTTTAGAGTTATCTTGGTAACAAACTCATTTAGAGCCTAATCATTATTGTCACAATAATTGTCGCATCTTACATTGCTAGCGAATGAAAAAGTCTAAGCCAGTTTATAAACCTCAAGGTGAGATTGAGTCTCCTCTATCAATTAGTGGATGTGTTTTGGGCAAGGATAGTTGCATGAAGTCCAAAAACAAATCTGTGCAGGCTAGGTCCAAAGCAGACAATATCTACTTGGTTGGGTTTGGATTATTACAATTAAAGGATTTGAGTCCAAATTCAACTGAGTAGATATTGTCTGTTTTGGGTCTAACTTGCACGGTTTTGCTTTTCGGTTTCACAC
Organism: Pistacia vera; assembly: GCF_008641045.1. Taxonomy (NCBI): domain Eukaryota; kingdom Viridiplantae; phylum Streptophyta; class Magnoliopsida; order Sapindales; family Anacardiaceae; genus Pistacia; species Pistacia vera. The sequence continues at coordinate 18,215 of NW_022196680.1, read as the reverse complement.
AAGTGTCTTTCACCCAAAACACATTTACTTTGGGACCTAAGTCTTATAAACTAGCCATAATTTTCATTTCCTAGGGATGTGTGGTATGACAATAACCAACTTACTTTGAACAACTATTGAACACACTTTTGAGTACACCTTCTCCATTATTTATAATGTTCTTCACTCCTACACTAAAGTTCTAGGTATGAGTAGGGATGAAATGGAGTCGAGTATCTAGTAAATGAAACTCGACTCGATCGCTACGGTACCGAGTTCGAGTTCGAGCCTGATAAATCAAGTTCAAATTCTAATTCGATACTCGAAATTGGAAATCGAGTTCTTATAATCGAGTTTTTTTCGAGTTTTAATTGAGTTCAAGTTTGAACTCGATTTCAAGCTCATCTAACATGGGTAGATTTGCAAATTCTATAACTTTTAAATTACATATGACCCCTATTACTTTAAAAACTATCAACTTAACCATCGAGTTTGGAAATACTCGCGAGCATATCGAGTCGAGTTCTACTGTGATTGAGCTTGACTCGATTAACTACTCGAACTCGAACTCGATTCGATTAACTACTCGAACTTGAACTCGACTCGACTAATGCTAGTCGAGTTTGAGTAGCTCACAAGCAGCTCGACTCGATTTTCACCCCTAGGTATGAGTTCTTTGTTAATGTATATTTTTGAAAGATCCAAGATCCTACAAGGTTGTAACATGGATTTCCATTGACTTTGAAAAGTTGTGAACTTGACTCTTAAAACTCAAAGATGTGAAGTATCCTCTGGCGAAGTTATATTTTCTAGGTTCAACAGCAATAGGAGTTTGAATAATGGAGGGAAGCATTGTTGCGAAAGTAAAAAGAAAATTTGATTTGCAAAGGTAAATGTTTGTTCCTCTAATGTTTTGATGCGAGAGCAAAAAGAAAAAAAAATTAATTATTATTATGTTGACTTTTGTTTTGTCCCATATAGGAGAGATATGTTTTAACTTTTCACTTAGAAGACTATAAATAAAGTCTTATTTTGTCTTTTGTAATCATCCTTAAATATTATTAAATATATCTTGAGTTAAACATTTGATTTCTCTTACTTTTTGGGGTTATAGTTATCCTTGGTTTAGCTAACGAAGGTGGCTTTTTGGCTAATCTTGCCATAATGGGGTTATACTCCTTCAAAATGTCCCTTTGAAGTATTATATGTCAAACGTCTTCTTAGCCCTTTAGATCTTCTGCCATTGCCCACTACTCGTGAATGTAGTGCTTTTGTTGATAGACGTGCCAAACAGATAAAGAAGTTTTATGAAGAGGTTCAAGAGAAGATTCTTTGTCAGAATGTTAAGGATCAATGGCAAGCCAACAAGCATAAAAGACCGGCTAAATTCAAGGAAGGAGATTTAGTGTGGATTCATCTAAGGAAGGAACGTTTTCTTAAGTCGCATACGAAGTTGTCTCCTCGAGTTGACAGACCATTCCGAATTTAAATACCTAAAGAAGAAACTAAAGCTCTGATATCAAGCTGACGTTGGGATGTCAAGAGAAACCCCAATCTTGGCAAGGTTGGAAACCTCACTATAGATGTCAATCGTGGTGAGATTAGAATAAGCTCCACTATGACTAGATTATCCAAAATGCCATATTGGTTGACTAAGCCAAGAATAACTATAACCTCAAAGAGGAAGTGAAAGCAAATGCGCTTAACTCAAGATATATTTAATAATATTTAGGGATGATTACAAAGGATAAAGTAAGACTTTATTTATAGTCTTCTAAGTAAAAAGTTAAATCATATCTCTTCCATGTGGGAAACAACAAAAATCAACATAATAATAATTAATTTTTTTTCTCTTCCAACCCCAGAAGAATGATGCGAGAGCAAAAAGAAAAAAAAATTAATTATTATTATGTTGACTTTTGTTTTATCCCACATGAGAGATATATGCTTTAACTTTTCACTTAGAAGGCTATAAATAAAGTCTTACTTTATCTTTTGTAATTATCTCTAAATATTATTAAATATATCTTAAGTTAAACATTTGCTTTCATTTTCTCTTTGATGTTATAGTTATCCTTGGCTTAGTCAACCAAGGTGGCCTTTTGACTAATCTCGCCATAGTGGAGTTTATTCTAATCTCATCACGATTGATATCCCTAATAGAGTTTCCAATCTCGCTAAGATTGGGGTTTTCTCGTGATATCCCGGTGTCATGTTTTGTCATGTGTTAAGCATTAAAAGTCACTTCAGCAAGAATAGAGTTATAAGACACTATCTTTTTGTACTTTGGAAGCTTTTGTTTATCAGTGATAGAATGATTCTTGTTTCAGATTTTCTCATTTTAGTCTTGAACCTGCTCAACTTTTGTCCATTATTTGTGCCAGGGTATTATCATCAAGAAGACACTTTTTTTGAAAGGACACAAGTTTCATATGTAAATTTCTGAAAAAGGAAAAAATCAATGCTTCTCCCACTTGTATTTCATATTTTCTACTGAAAAGGTTTTCAAAATGTTAGTTTCTGAATTTATTTACCAATTATTTACTTGTTGTTAGTTTCTGAATTTATTTACCAATTATTTACTTGTTGTCTGTTGTTCTCAACATGATTTCACTAGTGAAATTAGAATATGATTTGTATCTTAGAAATTCTGTCTTTCATTTGCAGAGGTTGGATTGGGTCTCATTGGTTTTGGCATCTTTTTCACATTTCTTGCTGTAATTCTTTTCTTTGATAAGGGATTGCTTGCTCTAGGGAATGTAAGGCACTCTCTCTCTAACTACGAATTTTTGTAATTTAGATCATTGGAAAAGCCTATAAAACTAACTAACTATAAATCTATAACCAGATATTTTGGCTAACAGGGGTGGCCCTTTTGCTTGGTTGGCAGTCTACTTGGAAGCTCTTTACTAGTAACTACAAGGTATCACATTGGCAGTTTTCATTCTAAATCCATTGGGATAGTTAATTATTTTCTTCTTTTTTGCTTTTCCTTTCAAGGTAGAAACTCATTTAAGTTAGATCTTTGTAAAAGAGTTGAGGCGTAAAGCAAAACCTAAGGTGACACAAGAACTAATTATGTAGTGTTGGAAAACAACTCTCGCGGACAGCTACCTCCTTGCCTTTACAAATGAATATACCACCCTGGACAAGTGCAATGTCCAGTGGCAAACTAAGCATTTCTGTTGGCTACCCTTGGTAAAAACCTAGTAGCCCAGACTATCTAGCTAATATCAGAACCATCTTTGTATCTTGTAACCATGGGTATTAATTTTGCTGTCCTTAAGACATATAGGCGCCAAGGGATCCTAGAGCCAAGTGACATTTCTAAGAGGGCATGCTGAGGAATGTTAATTCAAGCACATTACCGAATTAAAAAGTAATATGCACATTAGTAGAAGCTAAACAAGAGAACTCTTGTATTTTGAGTATAAATATTAGTTGGCTAAACAAGGGAGCACAATGCTTCCAAAATTATGCTTCTGTCCTGCTTCACTGTAACAGAACTTGCCCCACCCAAATTGGATTCTCTTTTCATTTCTGTGAAGTCTTTGGCATTGCCGACCCACTGAAGAGAGTGTTATTACGAAGTAACTCATTGTTCGTGGGCAAGATATTGATAGTGGTTGTCTAAGTTGGTTACAGTAGCTGCCACATTATTCTTTTACAGTGGATCAGGCCTCATTTCTACCTTTGATCTGCATATTTGGTGTTAGACACCAAAAGTTAATGCCTGAGAATGGTGTCATTTAAAAGTTAGACGCATTTGGTGATGGAGACGTGCTATAGTTCATTGTTGTTCCTTCTTCTGCAGGGTACTGGCTGCTTTGTTCTTGGGCTCTTTTTCTTATTTGTACGATGGCCACTAGTTGGAATGATCTTGGAAATCTATGGCTGCATCGCTCTCTTTGGGTTAGTTCCTTTCTCGGTCATAAACATTGAACTGGATTAATGTGCTTGTGCTGCTAAAAAAGTTTATTACTTCGATGTCTTGTTGCAGTGGGTTTTGGCCAACTGTGAAGGTTTTCCTCTTCCAGATTCCAGTTGTTGGATGGATCATACAGTATCCTCTCATGGTATGTTACATTTGTTATCTCTCAGCCAAAAACTTAAAGCTTCTAGGTTGTGCCTCGATAGTAATATATAAGCTCTAACACACCTTTTGAAGTGCAATGCATTCAGATCTAATACAATCACGAGAATACAGACATCTTATTACAACATAGAACCCGTTGATTGACCTACTCTGGCACTGAGTTAAGTTACTGCACAAAAATGTTTAATTTTTTAAACTGGTTAGATAGTGGTTCAACAATTAATGATTGATTTATGTTTGTTTCTTGAAACAAGAAAAAAATTACATCACGCCCTATTTGGCTACTGTTTGAAGCCTTGATGTTTCATATATATGCACATATGTTGACTAACTCAGCAAAGACGAACATATGTGTCCATGCAGACAGAAAATTAGTTGAGAAAAGTACCTAAGACTTTCAATTGCGGAAGATGCATATGTATTTTATGTTGGTTGCTCTGCCTCCTGGTGAGGACGAGTGTTTGAGAATGCAAAATATTTCACCAGCTAATAGCTTGTTTCTACTTTTAATTTCGGTTGCTATAGAAGTATTTTCCCTTTTAAAAACTTATTTAAAAGAATGAAAAAGAGGTATAATCAGTTTTTGTCATGTCATAATCTAGAAAATCAGTTGAAGTTGATTTCAGCTAATGGTTATCGAAATTTTCATAGAAATTTTCACCATCTTTTATTCATTTATTTAATGATATTTCTTCATTGCAACTGCCAATGAACTCATCATATTATTATTGTTGTTGTCGTTGTACCATGAAACATCTGTATGCTTAGGTATCACATCACAAAATTCTGGTTATAGTTCAAGTACTTATACTATGCTATTTGTGAAAACATCAGTTTCTTAGTCGTCTGAATGGAGCCTAAAATAGGACACCTGCCGGCATTTGACATTTTGCTGATCAAGTGTTCAAGTGTATTCTCCTGTAAAGAACACGGTGATTACGAACATACCAAGTTCTTTTCTTGCAGTTGAACAATTTATCCTCGTATTATTGAGGTTCGCCACCATAACTGATGTTATCGACGAGAATTATTGTTTTGCTTTGCATGTCAGTTAAAATGGGCATCCTTAGATGGAAGGGATTACCCTGCAAAAGATTACAAGAACTACAAAATGAAGTTCCCAAGTAATCCATGTGCTCTTTTAAGGTAAGATTTGCAGATGTTATATCCAGATAGATATGAGCTTGGTGGTTGTTGGGTTGAATGGCAGTTCTCCTATTGACTTTAATGCCATTTTTTTTTTTTAAGGATTTGTTGGCCTTGATTTTAATTTTGCTGCCAAATTTATACTATCAACTATACTATATTAACCATACTATATAAAAGTTGGGACACAATTTGGGAATATTTCCGAACCCCTAAACTAAATGGATATTGTACAAACTGTGACTAATTGACCGGATTTGCACAGCGAAAAAACGTAATATGTAAAACGAATCGATCAATTACATGAACCAAGATCTGAGTACAGATTTTAACATTTTCATGCATAAACTGAAACGTAAAATAAAACTGTATTAAAAACAAATCTATACAAGGATTTAGTTTATACTGACGTTTGGAAGCTTCTCTGAATATCTCTGACTTCGGACACAAACACTGTTCATTAGAATTGTTCACTGACTATTGTTCATAAGATATTATTCACTGGTTACTGTTCACTGGATACTGTTTATCGACATTGTTCACGTGATTCTTCGCTAATTGATACAATGTAGGATCGAATTCATGGGAGTCCTCACGAAGATAATCTGTAGAACCCTTGATTATTTTGCTAGAACAAACAAGGACTTCAAGAATCAAGAAAGAAGAACAAAAAAAATTTCTTTCTTCACACAAGAGTGTAACGTGAGACAGAGAGAGATAAGGTGGCTAGGGTTTTTGATTGAATGAATATCTCACATTGTTTTAATTTTAAGTTGCACTTATATAGTGTAACAATTAAAACCCTATTCCATCTAGGAATAGTCATGGGCTCTAACCCTAGTCACCCTTGCAACCAAACACACTCTTTATGGTATTTTAATTAATTAATTGTTATTATAATTAAAATCAATTAATATATAATAATCAATTAACATTTAATTAATAATGATAATTTATTTAAATATATATATAGACATATTTAAATATAATTTCACTAATTTAATTTTAATATTCAAATTAAATACAAGCAACAACCTTAGCAAATTTAATTACACTGTAAGATTATCAAAATACCATTTCGTCATGAAAGACGAAAATACCCTTCTCACAAATTGATTCTTAAATTATTTTCTAAGTGTGTGACCCGTAGGCTCCTCATCATATCGGCAGTGTGTAGTATCGTGATTAATACCAATTAATCGTCTCGTTACATAAAGACCAAAATTGGCCTCTAGCAAGACATCATGACCACTCGATAGATTCAGATTTAGCGAAACGACAGCCTGTCAACGGTATGGTTACCGTGCAATCAAATCCTTTCATCATCTGTTATCTCATCGAGACTGAGGTACAGAAATAGTGTCAGCCTCAGATATCCTCGACATGTTTGTATTCAGTTAATGGACTAATGACCGGAATAATAAATTGGATTGAGCATCAACTCAATCCCACTGTGGCCACAGATTTAGTGTCATTGCCATTTACTGAATTACCCAGTGAGATAACTTCTCCCGTACCTAGAAGTGATGAATCATTTGTCGATCTACCATAGTCTCGATACATTTCTCAATGTAGCCAATCACTACCGTATTGATAGCTTTGAATAGAACTACGTTGGGCTAGTGTCAAACTACACCAATTGGTGCACAAGGCGCTCCGGTGATCTTAAGTCTAAGGATTACATGCACCACCATCCGTTAGAGGATTTATTCCATAGACACTAGGGTTACCATCCATATGGAATCCTCTGGTGGGTCTGTCTAGTGAACTTGCCTTTAGCAAGCACTCATGCGTTGCACTAGGTTGTCGGCAAACAACCTTGACAAATGAGATCAGTCACTGTCTTTCGACATGATCGTTCAACACTATGATAGTCTTACTGTATTATCTGTGTCTTTGGTCAGAATAAACTGGGGCTATGGACGTTTCTAGAATGACCACCATATGTGATCATAAGGTTCTCGCTATCAAAATTTGAAACACTTGATACCCTTATCATGGTTCTACCATCCTAAGGACATATATCATTACATATAACTATGATTACACGATATAAAAGAATATGTCTTTTATTGATAAATAAACATTTATTACAGAGTCAATTTTTACAATAATAGATTAGCTCTAGGGCACCTACTCCAACACAAACCCCTTTGGGGTTTTGGAAATGAGTCTCGACTCTCTACTGTTAGTCAAACATTAAGGCTTTTTTGTTAAGTTAACCACATTGGGAACAAAATAGTAATTGTTTATGGATAACATTATTAAACTTAAACCTAATACCGTTTTAGGGTCCTAGATAAGATGATAAGAATCAGAAATCGTTTTCGTCACTTGTTCTTAAGATAAGAGGATGAAATTTTTTTAGTTATTTCTTCTCACAATATGAGACACATTTTTGTCTTCCATTTTATAATTAGGCGATGAAACACATTTCATTACCTATAATTGTGGTGTTTGAAATAAACCCAAATGAAACGCATTTCATTACCAATAATTGTGGTATTTGAAATAAACCGAAAAAAAAAGCAACAAAATGTACCTCATCACCTATACTAATGAAATAAGCCCGAGAAAAATGTTACATTAGTAAAAGAAGCGATGAAATATTTTTAATCTCCTGTTCTCACAATACATAAGTGACAAAAGTTCTTATCACCAAATCATATGTATCAGTGACAACAATAACTTGTTGGTAATGAATTAGTATCCTACGATACGCGTTACGTATCTTACGATACGATTTAATATGGGTCGCCAATGATACGTATCAGAGAGTGTATCATAAACCTTTCGATACATTGATATGTATCTATTCGTATCCTTAAAAATATCGATACAAATTGATACGACTTTATTAATTTGGGCCAAAGGCCTAAAAAAATTTCGAGTCAGATTCGGGTCATGGTTGTTAGTATCCTACGATACCTAATACGTATCATACGATACGATTCGATACAGGTCACCAACGATACGTATCAGAGAGTGTATCCTAAACCATTCGATACGTTGATATGTATCCTACGATACGATACGTGTCCGTTCGTATCCTTAAAAATATCGATATAAATCGATACGACTTTACTAATTTGGGCCCAAAAGTCCACAAAAAAATTTCGGGTGTGAAACCGGGTCAACCAACCTGATTCACTAAAACCTGTCCAATTTACCTATTTTGCATGAAGAAAGTGAAAGAGGAATATGTATTGCCCATTTTACATGATAATAATAATATAAGTGGAGATATAGATATTGACATTGATCTTGGAATTTTGTGATTAATTTTGATTATGTAATACCGTAATTTAAAGTCAATAATACCACAAAATTCTTTAATTAATCTTGGGGATTATATTAATTTTTAGAAAATTTTGATTATTTTATTAATTTTTTTGAAAAAGGCGTATCTTACGATACGATACAATACGTGATACACGATTCAAAAAATTAGGTTTTCGATATACGATACGATACACGATTTGATAACCATGATTCGGGTTACCCAACCTGGTTCACTAAAACCTACCAAAATTTACCCATTTTGTATGGAGAAAGTGAAGAGGAACATGTGTTACCCATTTTGCATGATAATAATAATACAAGTGGAGATATAGATATTGATATTGATCTTGGAAATGATATGAATGGTTGAGAGGAAATGAGATTCTTAATTTTGTGATTAATTTTGATTACGTAATATCATAATTTAAAGCCAATAATATCACAAAATTCTTTAATGAGTCTTTGGAATGATATTAATTTTTAGAAAATTTTTATTATTTTATTAATTAAAAAAAAAAGACGTATCCTATGATACGATACGATACGCGATACACGATTCAAAAAATTAGGTTTCGATATACGATACGATACACGATTTGACAACCATGGTTTTGGCCATGACTCTATACTAGGCCTTTGCTGATAAAAGTGATATTGTTGACTATTTCTTCATTTTCCAAGAGATGAGCGATCCTCCAAGCTTTATATAGAAACCAGTGAGTGACTTCCTCATCATTGGACATGTGCCCCAATCCAAATTGCAGTTTGTTGTGATGTCCAAATTCCTATACTAAGGTAAGAGGAGTCATAGGCAAGGACAACCCTTCAAGTATTTTAGTATCTTCATTGCTGCATCCATATGAGATTGCTTTGACCCATGCATGAACTGAATGAGAATGTACACCACATAACTGATATTCGGTTGTGTCATGTTGAGATAGATAAGTCGACCCACAAGTCTTTGATAATGTGAAGGATCCTTCAATGGTGGATCTATCTTTGAAGATTGCGTCTCACTATCGTATTCCTGAGTGGTGAGATTGGTGTTTTGTTTAATAGGAATGACACTTGGTTTACATGCTAATAACCCAAATCCGATACGAGCTCTAGCACATATTTGCATTGACTAAGAGATATTCCCACTAGAGATCTTGCAATTTTGGCTCTCCCAAATCTTTTATATGTAAATGCCTATTGAGATGCTCTTTTAAAGTACTGATAGTTGCTTCATCATTTCCTGTGATTAGGATGTCATCGACATGAATAATGAGGGCAATGAAGGATTTACCTCTACGCCAAGAGAAAAGTGCATAATCATGCTTGGACTGAGCAAAACCTTTGCATGTGAGTGCTTTTGTAATTTTGCATTCCATTGATGAGATGCCAGTTTTAAATCATAAAGTGACTTTCGCAGACGAGATACTATGTTCTCCCCCTGGCTGCGAAATCCCAGGGGAAAGTCCATATAAATCTCCTCATGAAGGTCACCATGGAGAAAGGCATTGTGGAGTCCATTTGATGTAAGGACAATCCTTGAATAGATGCAACAGAAAGGAAAGTTCGTATTGTAACATGTTTAGCAACAGGAGAAAAAGTCTCTTGGTAATCAAAACCTTCACGTTGAGTAAAACCCTTAACAACAAGTTGGGTTTTGTAGCGTTCAATAGAGTCATCAGTATGGTGTTTGATTTTGTATACCCATTTGTAGCCAATAAGTTTCTAGTGAGCAAGACGAGACTCTAAATCCCATGTATGATAATGAGCGAGGGTAGTAAGTTCATCAGCTTGATGCTAATAAGAGTGTTGGATAACATCATAATAACATGATGGCTTTGAATCGACATAAATCTGGCTAACACATATCCTGTGAGCGAGAGAGACGATTAAAATTGATATAATAGGAGTTGGGGTGTACTTGAGGAAGCTTGTATGGTGGGACAGATGTAATCAGCTATCTAGATAGGAGGTCGAGTGAGCTAGAAGGACTGCCTTTGAGCAGGTTCTGGAGTCGGAATAAGAGACCCTGAAGAAGATGCTAGTGACATGTTGCTAGATGGAGATGACTCTGCTAGATTGTATCAAAGTGAGGACTAGTGGGTGATGGAGAATCTGAATCTATCGAAGGTAAACTGATGTCAGTGGCAGGGAACATGGTAAAAAGAGGTCCTAGCAGAGATGCGGACGGATCATCGTCTAGGAAATTAGGCAACAATTGAGTAAGCGAGCTTGAATTGGCGTCATTGTCAATAAAGGGAAAAATATTTTCATGGAAAACAACATCTCGAGAGACTAGGAACCTGTTCTTAGCCGAATCATACATAAGGTAACCTTTTTGGAGCACGAGATAACCCATCAAAACACATTGAGTGACCCGAGGTCCAAATTTTTCATGTGACCTAATGAAAGCAGAGTAACAGAGACAACCAAAGACACGGAGATGACTGATGTCTGGTGGTTTTCCAAATAAGATTTCATATGGAGTCTTACCATTGAGCACTCGAGTTGGCATGCGATTGATCAAGTTGTCAGCATAGGTACTCTAGAGCCAATCAATTATTGTAATATTGACTCTTTGTAAATCATGTATATTAATAAAAAAAATGTGTTTTTCTTCTATATCATGTAATTCATAATTGTATGTCTTGATATATGTCCTTAAGATGGTGAAACCATGACGAGGGTATTGAGTGTTTTAAATCTCAATAATGAGGACTCTAGAATCACATATGGTGGCTATTCTAAAAACGTCTGTAGTCCCAGTATTATTCTGACTAAGGGCACATATAATATGGTAGACTATCATAGTGTTGAATGACCTCGTCGAAAGGCAGTGACTAATCTCACTTGTCAAGGTTGCTTGGCGACAACTTGGTGCAACACATGGGTACTTGCTGTATGCAAGTTTACTAGATTGACCCACCAGAGGATTCCACATAGATGGTAATTCTAGTGTTTATGAAATAAATCCTCTAATAAATGGTAGTGTATGTGATCCCTAGACTTGAGATCACCGGAGTGTCTTGTACACCGATCGGTGTAGTTTGACACTGACCCAACGTAATCCTGTTCTGGGCTATCATAATGGTAGTGATTGGTTGCATTGAGAAGTGTATTGAGGTTATGGTGGATCAATATATGATTCATCACGCCCCGATACAGGAGAAATTATCTCATTGCGTAGTTCAGTTGCTCAATCAATTTATTTTTCTGGTAAACACAATAAAAAATTTACTGATCTTGTTCCATACATACTGAACAACAAATGTCACTATAATGTCAAGCATATCGTTAGTAAACAAAGAGAGAGAGCATTACATAGTGTTATGGTATGTTAGATGAGCATTAGAAGTAGAAAAAAGGCAGAGATTCAGAATACGAGGTCATTAAATTGACTTGTGGTGTTGGATACTTGAAGTTGAAAGGTGTCGGTATAGATGAGTAAGCAACATTTAAAATAACATTAAATGGGATTCATGCCCCAACAACCAAGAGATAGGCGCTCTTCAATTTATTGTTGTTGTTGGCGCAGGTAATGACCTCCAAACATTACATTTATTCCCACCTCTCTCTCAAAATCAAAATCTTCTCTCTATCTTCAACTTAACGTACTATGTTTGATTATTCACCATGAATTTGCACCATGCCAATGCTTAATTAAATCCTCCATTTAAAGTTTGAATTTCATTTCAGCACTTACATCTTGACGAGTTAACGTGCAATAATGAGTGCCAAAAAAGCGTTAGGGCATCATGGTCGGGGCATCATAATGCCTCGACTCCAAGGGGTGGCGTTGGTGCATTATGAGAATGCACTGTCATCGGAGAGTGCCAGAAATTAAGGCCTCCAGCTCCAAGTGGGGGGGCCTCGTCTATTACGATGCCGGCTTAGCATCTAGGTACCACATAGAGGATTCTATAGTTTAAAGTATTGGGATGTAACTCCCTAATTGTAACCAGGGTTAAGGAAAAATAGATAATTAAGGGACAAAAAAATTGACTTCTAAAATTAGGACAATATCAAAATAAAAAGGCATTATGATTTTTAAACATAATAACCGAAACATCCTTTAAATTTGTAAACTTGAGGGTGGATAAATCGTACAGCTCCTCTAAACACATATAATTAACAACTTTTTATATTGTAATTATAATTTATAGACTTGACCCATTAAAAGGTAGGATCATCAATTCATCATTAATTATTATGAGATAGATTTATAGGATCGATCCTAAAACTTGTCAGACAAATTAAACTGCATGCAAATAATAATAAAAAAGGGAGCATTTATGTGCAAGTAAATACCCTCTTGTATTTGCAAATCTTCTGCTTCCTCATTTACTACAAATTAGGTTTAGATTAAAGGCAGGCCATCAATGCATTGACCCACACCATGAAATTAATGCAAAATTCAAGCAATAACAAGTAGTTGAACCATTCATCTACATTCTGCTCCACGTACCACAATACCTTAATGCTCAAAGAATTACCTATAAACAAATTTTGAAAAGACATATACATGGTACGCGGATAATGTACAAATTATTCTCGTGAAATAAATCATGAGAAAGTTATGCATGGGAATATTAGCCCTCTTAATGGGGTCTTTTTATAATATTAATTGTTGATGAGAAATTACTAAAATTTTTTGCATTTCCTGTGAGTTTTCTTATTGTTTGTATAGAAAAAAAAAGAAGAGAAAATGACTGTACATTCGTTGTATGAATTTTTAATATTAGGCAATAAAAGCTTGGTAGTTCGACTATTATATGCGAACAGTAGTTCCAGCATTAAAAGCTGACAGTACTACTTCCTAGATTTGTTTCACTAAAATTAAACAATGTACTCATTTTCACTATTTTGGAAATTGTTACGTTACTGGATGGTATTCGTCTCTAGTTATGTCGCCCAGGGATTAATCAAATAATTAGACCCGTAGTTTACTCTCACATGATCTGGAGAGACGACAGAGTTTAGTTTGATGGGGTTTTACTTTCATATTCGGATTCAGTGGATTTATAAATCATAAAAAAGAAAAAAAAATAGTATTAGTCTTTTATTAAGGTCCGTTGATTTTGCATGAGTTGATCATAGGTCATATATACAAAAAATCTAAGGCAAACTTTTCCATACATGAAGATGTTATATATAGAACAAGAAAAAAGAAGGGAGCAAGGATTTTATTACTGTTTACTGATGTCATATTAAAGAGATTACAAAATTATATAAATAATTAAAATCCTTCATCTAAAACTCTTATGATGTAGCTTGGATATGATTAGTGAAGTCTTATGATCCTTGGAAATTTTTGTGCCATGTAATGTTATTGTTTAAGTTATCATCTTATTTAAAAGCTTAAATTAATAGTTGGGAATTCAAAATTATATTAGTCTAATACGAGCTAAGGTAATTAATTGGCAGGATACCATCTAAAATATCTTATTCTTATACAATTAAATTAGGTTACAAAATATAGAGAGATATAGATATGAATGTTCAGAAAATACGGTGCCTACCAATATTAACTTACCTAAGCAATTGTATTGAAATAAAAGTAATTTAGTCTTATCAAGGTACTAGAACATCCATATATGAGTAACGCAGATCGTTAAGGCAAATTAGAGATAGTGTGGACATACGCACGGTCTCAGGTTCGATTCTTTATCTGAACATTCGTGATTTAAGTGAGGAACCGTAGTAATAGATTGTTGTGCTTGTTTCCTCTGATGATTATTCAATGTATGTGTAAGTTGGTTTGGACACCTTGATTAAAAAAAAAAAAATAAGAATAAAAAAAGTACTAGAACAGCAAAAACTAACAATTTTACACGTTAACTCAATTAATTAAAGTTGAATTGTACCATACTTTTTAGCAGAAACTTGTTATTAAGTAGCTAGCTTCATCTTCATGACCTGAAGGATGTCATTGATTAACAAATTCTGACATCTTTTTTACTTACCATTTTGCATTCATCCTTACCATATTTAGAGAAGTGAAAAATTAAAGTTGGCTTCTAACTTTGTCATAAATTATCAACTTTAAGTTAACTCAATTTGTGGCATTAACTTATTTAAGGTATATGAAATGCAGTCATCAGTTTTACTCAGATTAATGTCTTTCTAAAATATCTTCACGACAATTAATACTATTCTATGTAGTTTAATTATAATCACCATATCTAATTAGATTGAAGATTTAAATTTGTTTATATATGCAAGATTAAATTCAGCCTTTTCCCTCTTTTCTATAAGTTATAATTAAATGGCTTAAACTTTGCAGTTATAATTTAATATCTCTAGTAAGCATTTTGTTGAATTGATAAGACTGATCTACATAATCAAATGTTTATTTTTCTTAGGTATCATATTAATTTTAATATTTCATCGAATTAATAAATAACATTCCATGGAAATCTTTACTTCAGGAGTAAAGTTTCGTAAGTGAGAAGACAGTAACCATCAACATAAGCTTGAAGAAAAGAACCTGTAAACGTATAACATAAATCTTATAAACATAAAAAACATTTATAAAATTCATCAGTTTGTCGGTGAAATCAACACTATTAATTATATCCATCATGAAATGGTGAAACTATAGAAAATATTGCAATTAATTTGTCACATAAGTAGAAGAGAAATTCTTAAAATTGTGAAGAAGATGAAATTAATAGAAATTGGCATGAAGTTGGATTGTAGGTTATGTATTTAAAGGTTGTTTTGACAGAAGAGGATTTGGTGTTGGGGGCATGCATTAAAGCGATATCTACTTGCCACCTTTAATGCATAACCTGCCCTTCTTTTAATGGGGTTTGATGAAGCCAATTTAAGAACCCTCTTAAGTAGACAAGCCCTCCTGCATGACTCCTGCAATATAATATAATCAAAGGGATTGAGTAGAAATATAAATGTTCTATAGACACCATACTTTCTGTTTGTTCCCTCAATTGGGTTCTCTTCTTTCTCCATTGTTTTTACGTTGAGCGATCGATACACAGAGAAATTAAGAAAAGAAAAGTAGGGTTTTTGATGGTAATGGAATTGACAGAGCTCTCTTTGGCTCCAACACTTTGTGTTGTTGATAAAAGTAGTGGCGCCAATGGTTCCTTGTCACAATCAGAAAACAACCCTTCTAGGAAGAGGAAGCTTTTTTCAGATCAAATATTATTCAAGTCTGGACCGGCTGCAGCTGCTATTCAACCAAGTGTTGATCTTCAACTTAAAGATCGTCTTCCTTTGGATTGGGAGCAATGCCTTGACCTTGAAGTAATCTCTCTCTCTTTCTCTCAAACTTGCCTCTATGAAATCAAATCTTCATCAAAAAATTTTATGTCAATATTAATTTCTTCATACAATAATGTTAAATATCTTAAGTTTATATCAAAATTTTCACGTTAGATAATGATTTAGAGTTACGCACATCGATCATCCAGTGGCGGAGCTATTTGTTGGTCCGGATAGTCGTAGCCACCCATTGGTCTTACAAATTTTTTTAGAAAAAAATTATATGCTAATATAATATTTTTACCTCGACAGATTCACTTTTTAGTATTTTGGCTACTCTATCCACTGAACCTGATACTTTAACGTCCATTAGTGCAACTTTTTTAAATTCATTTTTTATACTGTAAACCCCTTCTTTCGTTGAATATTACATTTCGGCCTCCCAATTTTTTTTCTTACTCCACACCTATGACCATTTATCACATATTAATTCTCTAAAAAGCTTAATTAATGATTTGAGATATTGGATGTGGTGTTGCAGTCAGGAAGAATGTATTATCTGAACAGAAAAACATTGAGAAAGATCTGGGATTGGCCGGAGAACAACAATCAGAAACTAGACCTAGAATTGAACATGTCAACAGTCGATTCAAATTGTGCAGGGGGAAGCAGTAAATCAAATGATTCAAGCAAGAACAATTCCTCATCAAGTAGCAACATGGTGGCATTGGCTTGTTTAAATTGTCATCTTCTTGTAATTCTATCAAAAGCCTCTCCTTCTTGCCCTAATTGCAAGTATGTTCACTCTCTCCCCACTTTACAAACCCAAACGGCAAAACCCCCGGCTGCTAATAATAAGTCCCTTAACACCTTAAGCCTCTTGAATTGATCATTAAATGTAATATCTAGAGGCTTTTTAATTATAAAACCTTTTTTAATTATAACTATATTAAGTTTTGATATTGTATTGAAAATATGGTAAATATAATATCTATGCAACTTGCTTTGCGTGTAGTTTATTTACTACTCATTTGCATTTATTACCTTTGGTACGTGAGAGAATTTTGAGGAGCTAAAAAGTTATTCTAGACAAATTTCAGTTCAACGTAGTTAAATAACTCTTAAAAATAGTACATGGAATGGATGAGAAAATGTTAGCTGGCTCAAGCATATATTTTATATCTTTGTCAACCATTTTCACTACAATTTTGATAATGGCCCTAGCCTAGCCAAATTTTCATTCAGAACTTTCCAAATTTTGGTACAGATAGTTAATGATTAGTTTCGAATTTTATACATTGAAAATTCTTAAATATGAAAATCTTCATTTTTTATTAAAATAAAAATATATCAATCATATGCGAACTAAATTGAAAGATAACATTTTAATCAAAATTTTATAATGTAATCCAAATATATGTATATATTTTTTTAAAGAAAAATGAAAAATCTGAAGATATGCATGAGTGAAAATGATGGATGTGCAAAATCAGTAGTGAGATGGGAATGTGAGAAAGATATGTTCAGTTTCCAAAGTAAAATTTGCAGGTAATATGAGTGGAGTGGGCTTGTCAAGTGGAGGAAGAAGAAGAAGCTCTGAGCACCTGAATTAGCAACAAGTCACAAGTTCAAATAAATCATACACTGGGATCTGTGAGCTTTGAGAGTCGTGTTCGCCGGTTTTTAATCCATTTGCAGGCTGCCACATTTGAGCTTTTATTATATAAAACTAAAATTCTGACGACTGAGATGACAAATTCAGTTCGCCATCTCTCACTTCACCCACGTAACAACGTATTTTTAATGGTGAAAAAGCATATTTGTGATACGTAGTTCAAATAGAATGAAATAAAAATCCCCTAGATTATGGAGAATTTGTGGAAACACAAACAATAGTCGACAATTAATTGTGTTATACACTGTAAAAGATTCTAAATTATGATAATTAGAACAAAGCACGTCATTATCTATGGATATTGTTTACAAAGTGCTATGGTGAGATTTTTTTTTGTGCACCTATTTGTTAGAGTAGGAGATGGTTAATCTATCTAACTTTTACCTTACTCTCGACATTTTAAGCCTAATATTAATTTAATTTTTGATAAGTAAGATTTCTCAATCCCATTGAGTCGGGTATTAGAGAATAGAGACCCATTATATGATATTTTTTTCATCCCTAAAGTATAATTTATGAAATATAAAAAAGTTTTAAATAGAACATATGTGACCATCATAACTGAAAAATTTCATCCTCTCATTAAAAAAAAAAAAAAAAAAAAAAAAATTCGAAATTAATTATAGGACAAGCTTCAACTCCGATTCCATTTAACCTTGTAAGTAATCAAAACTTTAAAATTATTTAAAATAGTTAAATTATTTTTTAGTTAATAAAGTGGAATGATTTTTTTATTTTTATTATTTTGATATATAAATAATAGAGTATTGCTACACATATATTTTTCAAATTTCACATTTTAAGTTATTTGTTATGGTA